>NC_053404.1:23230787-23233287 GCF_016859285.1 Xiphias gladius
TGTAATAATTCTTCATCCCAAATTGAGACAAACGTTTGTGGAAGTCGACGCAACAGGAGTTTATTTTTGATTTATTTTGATTAAGATCAACGTCGACGTGCTGCGATTTGACAATTACTATCGACCCGATCCGACTCTCGGCTGATTTTTATTATCTTATTTATCTTTTATTCAAGTCTCTTTCGCCGTCTCAATCTCACACACGCGGCAGACAGAAGTTTTTCTAGTAATCGGCTCCACTTTTACAGACGTCTCACACACGCACACTTACTGCAGGGCATAAACACGTTTGGTGATAAACTGTGAGGGTGTAAAACAGACGGCTGCGTGTCTGTGCGTCAGCAGTTTTCACTGTTTTCGTTTGTCGTCCACTCCCTCGTCTCACATCACAGTCAGACATTTGTAGGCGCATTGGTTCAAATTCCTAAAAATGGCCTCTGACTACGTCAAGCTGACGGCGACCTGGACACGTCCTTTAAGACTCATCTCTTCTCAGCGCACTTCGGTGGAGGTAGGTTAGACTGTGCCCTCATCCCTAGTCTGCTTCGTTGTCAGTAGTTCACGGGTTTGTTTTCCGAGCAGTTAAACACAACGCCCGGGTTCGTCCCTCACGTCTCCTCCTTCTGTCCACGCACAAGGTTTGTAACCTCTTCATCCTCGCAGGAAATGGAGGCGCTGCTTTTCCCGCTTCTCTCAAACACTATCTCCCCAAAAACACATTCATCAAACATTATCTCGTGAAATGTTTTGGATCAGACAAACATGCTGGTCTGGCTGTCAGCTACAGAGGGATGGAAGCTGACGTCCACTGAAGGAACTGCACAGAAACATGGTGAATCGTAGCCCCAGTTTGTCCCCCACTAACAGTGGGAGCCGTCCGTCTCTCTAGAGGAAAAACACCTGAAGATGTGTCGTATCCCGTCCCGAAGGGTTTTCAAAAATCCTCGAAGACTCCTCTGAACACGGGCGTGAAAAAATATTATGTCGCCGTCGCAACTAGAGAAATATGTTAAAATCTTTTTTCGTCACGTGGCAGACGGAATGTTTTTCCTCCCGATGGTTAGAAGAGTCTTTGAGGATTTCTGAAAACCTTCAGAACAGCAGGAAGTGACTTTAAACGACCTTGTGGTTTTTTATCTTTTCGAGAATCAGAACGATTCTATCGTGACTTGAATGTGATGCTGGTACACGAGGGCCACAAACTGGGGCTGGGTCAAGTCTAAGCTACAGACATCAGTTAGACATTCAGCTACAGTGCTCTAGGGAGTGTGTGTGTGTGTGTGTGTGTGTGTGTGTGTGAGTGTTGGGCGTTAGCCACCATCTACTCTCTAATCTAGTTGACATGAACACAGGATGTTAACAATCTGAAAACCAAGAAGGCGTCTTACCTCGTTAAGCTGTCCAATCAGATTAATTAGTAAAGGAGAAGCATGAAGGGATCAGGGAGATAACAATCATCAGTGGGGCGCTCAGCTGGACGTCGTTCGTTATTCATCAGCTCAGCTCAACTTAACCACCGCGGCACTTCACTTTAAACATCAGTAATCAATAAACGGTCAATTCCTAGTCACACTGTTTGATAGATCAAAATCTACAGGGAAGGATTAAAACCACACGAACTTTGGAAATTCAGACTTTCCAGTGAGAAAATCTGAATTTAGGCCTCTTTTTGAAATTCTGGCCTTTATTTTGAAAGGTCAGAGCTGTCTTTTCCTGTGGCTGTAATCCTCCTCATTTGATATTTAAAATGTGTCGTGCACACGAATTAACAGTTAATTATCGAATTTGTGTAAATCAATGATACCTGTGGGATCAGATTAAATCAGTTATTGATCGTCTTAATCTGAGAAATGATCAGGGTGAAAAAACGGAGCAGTCTGAGCCGCTCCCAAAAAACCAGATCAAACAAGTTGACATGCGTGAACGGTGAAGCACATCGCAACAGCTGCGTGTCAGTTACGTGGATCTTCGTTTCAAACAAAGCAACAGCAGAACAACAAATATTTCAAACATTTGGATCAGAATTCAAACACATTTCAAACCCTTCATCAGTGAGTCTGTTTCAAATCTGATCTTCGTTATCATCGGAATTCGATTTATTTTAATAGTACAGGTTACTTCTGTGCATTTTTAACACACTCTGCAGGTTTCTTTACCCTTTTTAAATAAACAAGACACAAGAGAAACAGACCGTTGCCCTGGTCCATAAATTCAAGTCCAGGAGATTGTAAACGAACCTGGTGATTTGTTAATGTTCAGTTTGAATGTTTCCAGTTAATTGACACTAATTAACTGCTCCAGCAGTGGTTCCCAGTTCGGGGGGTAGCTGCTCATGACTGATGTCCACACTAAGGCCATAACCTGACGTGAGGGTCACAACTAGAGCTGCAACAATTAATCAGTTGATTGATTTTGATAATTGATTAGCTGGTTTGGGTTTTTTGGGGGTTGACGGTTCGAATATTTCAGCTTTTTGGTACAAAGACACAGCAGCCAATCA
>NC_053404.1:23235787-23275787 GCF_016859285.1 Xiphias gladius
CCTTTCCCAAAATGTTCACCTCAAGTGGACACGTCTGCGTCTAAACTTGTGCCAAGCAGGCCAGTCTGCCTCTTTCTATCAGCTTCAGAACTACTTGCTGTCACTGCCTCCAGGCTTGTTGTGATTGGCTGAGACTATGTTATCACGGGTGAAACGCAACACTGGAACAAATTAAAATACGTCGCATTTCAGCAGAGTGAAATTTCCAATTGCGTTAGTTTCATGTAACGCAGCATCATGATGTTTAATGAAAGCCGAATTAATCACCGCTCTAGGGTGAAAGGGCCTTCACACTCTCACTCTTCTGTGGCTCTGCCCCCACAGGTGTCTGCACTACAACTGTTGAACAGGTGAGTTTCAAAACATCAACGAGCTGCAAGTAGATTTTGGAATTTGAGGCACAACAATAAAATAGTTTATCTTTAAGGAAAGTTTGAGTTTTTCTTATTCCTTAAATATAATAGAGAAACCATTCATGAAAATGGTCTATTCCCATTGTGTGCGAGTGGTGTGTGTGTGTGTGTGTGTGTGTGTGTGTGTGTGTGTGTGTTGCGCGTCTCTTCCTCACCTCATACTCCTCCTTGAAGCCGTAACCCTCAGCACATTTCATCTGGGTGATGTGCTGCAGCAGGTCGGCCACTCGGATGGCCGGGTGCAGCTGTCCCGTCTGATAGGGCAACGCCTCCCTCTCCGACTCCCGCTGCTTATAGTGGGACTGGACCAGGCTACTGGTTTCACTGGTCATAGTGTGACTATCGTCTGGGGGGGCGAGGAGGGAGGGAGGAACAGAAGACAGGAGAATATAGAAAGAAAAGAGCGATCAGATTGCAGCTGTAGTCAGCAGACGGACATACAGTAACTCAGAGCTGCGTGATGAAGACGTGATGTTTGTTGAACAGGAATCACATGATATCCCGACATGGTATGGACTGGACCAGACTGACCCGGGTCAGAATCCAGGACTGCATTTTACACCAGATACCGTGAGATCTGTGTGGCTTTTCATAATCTCCGATTCGGGCTTGAATTTGTCAACGATCGACAATTTTATAACCGCTCCCTTTTAGTTTTGTCTCAGTTAACCTGAGGTAAAACTGTTTTGATTAAATTCAGATTAAGCTCTGTTAGTAAAGCTGAAGTCTGGACAGACACTGTACAGAATAAACCCGGTTTTATACCCGAATTTGTCGTCCCTGGCTTATTTCAGGATCGGGCCAAGTTTCCACCAGACGGACGTTGTTTTAGGTTCAGTTTGAGCGAAGACGAAAAACCTTACAAATTCCCACAAACATCAATGGTCAAAGAGTTTGTGAAGTCTGAGTAGTTCAGCGAAGTGATTTCCCATCACCCCCGCTCTTAAATGATATGCACTGTAGAGAGTAGGGCTGGGGTCTGGATCCAGGATCCAGTCTGCTTATTAAATCTGACTCTTTTCTAGTGGCCTATAAAATGTAATTAGATTGAGCTTTCAAAGTAACTTAAGTTATTAACAACTAAAACTATAATGACCTTTTGTTTGCTGAGAAGCATAAATATGAATGTTTTTTATGTCTGATTAATGTCGACTGACTGTAGCTCCGACCTGAAAATGGGCCGAACAACAGAGGATGTGCAACGTTGATCACACATGCATCTGACACATCAGAATAACAGCCACCGACCACCTTTACACCTTTCCTCTGCTACTTGATCCAGGTCCTGGAGCTCCTTGGCCTGACCATTGAGTAGATAATCTTAAAGTATTGATATGGTCCTCTCATCCACCAGAGAAATCAGATTAAAGAGACCATGTTTGAATCAAAGTTACTTGCAGAGTTACCTGCAGGATTATAAATTCAGATTAATGTGGTACATGTGTTATGGGAAAAAGACATTTTGAGGACCGGAGACACTTTGACGCTCGTGTTGGGAAAGCTTCCCTGAGGTCCCACTAATCCGAGGAGAAGGCGGTCTTCATCGCTGAAGACATTTCTCTGGTAAAACCAGGGAGGGTTTCTCCCTGGTTCATTTCGTCAGAGACGTAGTGAACTCGTTTTCACTCTTCATGAATTTATTTGTAGCACCTTACAGCAGCCTTCAGAAACTCCTGTAGGTTAAATTGGACCAACCAAACCCTTGTGGTGACTGACGGACTCACCATAAACAGACTGGAAACTCTCGCTAGCCTATTCCAGTTTTTTTCAGTCCAGCTCGGCAAGGAGTAACAAGGTAAATTAAACGCAAAACCAGTACCAGAATACCAGCCCAAGCGTCCAGATTAGCGCTGTATAAGTGCTGGACACAGTCCAGTACCAGTAAGCATCAGATTCAGATTCAGAGATCAGTCGATACACTATGGTTTTACTGGACCAGGGTAGACATGAATTTGCTGGCTGGCGATTCCCAGATCCAGTCCAGTACTGTCAAAAGAAGACTGGTTTTCAGTTAGTAGTGTTGGTGTGAGAGAGTATGGGTGATGGCGCAGTATCCAGTGGGCCGCAACTGCAGGCACTCCAGATCAATGGGTACTTGAGTTTCTCCAGTACTCCAGTACAGCGCGGTATGAACGTGGTGGTCCAGATAATCAACAGAAACCACTGGGCTTGGCCCCAGTTAGGTACAAGTAGAGTACTGCGCCAGATCCAGTACAGCAGTTCTAGCCCACATTCAGATTCAGATTAGAGATCTCAGGTAAACCACCGTGTCACCGCTGTGCTCTCTCCAGGCAAACAAAGGTGTAATCTGAAAAAAACAGTGGAGTTTCAGTTCTAAGCTGCAAGGAGGCAATACAGCGTGATAATAAAATCGCCAGATTCAGCACAGATTCAGATTCATTCAGAAGATTAGACTTTACTTGTTTCTGTTGGTTCAGCTCATGTCTATAACAAAAAAAACCAAAAGTGACCAGCAGTACAAAGAAGTATCCCTGCCTACCATGTTGTTACCATGTTAGCACCACATGGTCCAGATCCAGCGCCACAAGGTATGACACGTCTGCCTGATCACAATACAGACAGTATGAAGTACTGGCCCAGATCCTCACACTGCTGGCTGAAACCGTACTCATCAATCAACAACAAAAAGTATGAGTACTGGCCCAGAGAGTTGAGAGAGAGAACTGGGTGCTGGCGCAGATCCAGTACAGCAAGGTATGACTACTGGTCCAGATCCAGTACAGCACAGTATGAGTACTGGCCCAGATCCAGTACAGCAAAGTATGAGTACTGGCCAAGATCCAGTACAGCGCGGTATGAGTACTGGTCCAGATGTGGTCCAGGTTCTTGGAGCTGCAGTGTGAAAAGAGCAGAGTTCAGAGTCCTGGAACAGAACAAACCTCTTTGGTAAACCGGTTTCTATCGACCTTTGACCTCTGAAAAACCATCCAGAACTCTGACGTGAACATTTCAACAAGTCGTTGGACACACCTTCCACTACTCTTTCTAACTCTGTTCTTATTGGCTAGCCTGGGGGCTGACTGACCAATCAGAAACTCTCTATCCCAAACAGCCCAACCAATCAGGAGATGGGTGATGTGATGGAGATGGCGGTTTGTGATTGGATGGATGACACAACCACAACAACAATAATGGCGACCAATCAGAGAAAGAGAGATGGACAGAGCTGAAACCTGATTGGTTCGAGGTGAAATGGTGGGAGGAGTTGGGGATTGTGATGTCACAATTTCACAGAGGGGTTAAAAATGAGGCATTGCCACGCTAACTGATGACATCACAGCGGGTGGTGGGTGTGACTCCATGCGCAGTGGTGACCCCCCCAACATGATTCTCCCCCCTTTAGCCCCAAATTTAACCACTTACCATTAATGGGCACTTTACACAGAGAAAGATAAAAGAGAAGAAGAAGAGAGAGGAGACAGGGTATAAGCAACAACTTTAGCTTTAGCCTTTAGCCTGGCTAGCCTACTGCTAAAACACAGCTAGCATGAATCAAACAGAAAACTAGCTCCTAGCACTGTATTAGCTCTTTTTGAACTTGTAACAGCTAGCAGCTAGCAGCAAGTGGCTAGGCTAACCTGGCTAACCTGGCTAACTGTGAGTCATAGCCTCGGCTAATGTAAGAACCTGAAGTCTGAGGAGAGTTTAGCTAGCCTGCGGAGAGAGGAGAAACAAGAATTTATGCAACAGTTTTCTTTTAGCATTCCCCTTCCTTGGTTATTAAACTAGCCTAGCAGAAAATTTAGCATCCGAATTTAGCCTAAACTGGATAAAAAAGGTGTGACGTGTTTGTTAGGCCACAGCTAGAAGGTGAGGTTTCTGACTTTCTACGGGCAAAAACAAAGATCACCATTTTAGTGTGAGAGGTGTTTATACTGTTTTTCACAACTACAGCAAACTGCTAATTAGCCTAAACTCTTAATGCTAGCTCTTCCGTCTCATTATGTGGTGAGTAGTCTAAATAACCCTGTCGTTTAAATAAAACTAACTGGTTTCACCCAATACATTTTATGAAAACATAACTGCCTGGATAATATTCACTGACAATATTTTTAGGTTTTCCTGAGTTCCACCTGTCGTTTGTTTAGATTTTAAAAGGTTCAGGAGAGAGACTGGCCACAGTTAAATGTTCATAAAGCCATCATGTCCAGTCAGCATTGATTTTCCATTTTTTACCAAAAACCGCTATCTTTTCTGAACCTTAACCAAGACCTGTGGACACCACAACTTAGTTAGCATTAATTAATTAACTTTAGTTACGAAATGAATGAAATTCATATGCACATTTGTTACGTCAACTTTTTTTGACTTTCTGGTATATTTTTCTGAATATAAAGATGTAATAACTGGTTCCTCAAGTCCTGAAAGATGATATTTTTTAGCTTGTCCAAACAGGATATTGACTCGTTCTTGGCCTAATTCAATCAATTAATTGATAACTAATAAAAATATTTGTTATTTACAGCCCTACTCTGGGTGAATAGTCACATCATGTAGTGTTGTAAAGTAAATATAAATAAATCATCCACAGAAAACGCAGATCTTTGCTTTTACTCGTAGAGTATGAACCCTTTCATTCTTCTCAGATGTGGCCTGATGACAGTTAAAGTGCCGATACTTTGAATGGACAGTTGGGAAACCCACTTTAAGGTTGGGTTTCTTATATTTGCTTCCTGCTCATTTCATGTTAAATAAAGAAAATTTGAAAATCCACAAACATCTTCGACATCCAACAATCACAACCAGATGTCCAGAGAATAAGACAGGCAGTTAACAGGACCTCAGACTGAATCCTCTGTTGTTTTTACTGTTTTCTTATTGGTTATCGTTTTTGATTGTTTTCCTCCCCCCAGTCCACGTGGGCGTGTTGTGTCCATGCAGAGGTTGGAGGTCACAGACAGACGTGACGTCAACACAACACGCAGGAATGTTGTGGATGCGGGAATGGAGTGAAGCCCACCGTCGTTTCCAGAGAAAACAGGTAAATAACCAAAATTTAAGAATAACATAAAAAATAAGAAAAGAATAAATATATATAATTAATTACCCAACACAAGTTTTTCAAAAAGAAAGCAAATAAAAAATTAAAAACAATTTTATAAATTAGTTACAGAAAATAAATGCAAAATTATAAATAGGAATGAAAAATTAAAAATTAAAAATGGAAAAATGAAAACAAACAAAAATAAACAAAAAATAAATAAATAAGAAGTAACCTAAATATCAACAAACACATTTTAAAATCAAATTATTTAAAATAAAAATCAACAATAAAATGACAAATAAAAATGACAAAAAAACAAACATAACACTTAAAAAATAAAATAAAAATAAAAAATTCTGTGTAATAAAGACATTTTATAAATCGAAAAATATTAAAAATCCAGAAAAATACATGTAATTTATGATGGAGGATAAAAAAAAAAAAAAACTTTAACGGAAAATCTTCAAAAATAAAAAATAAAAAACCCAAAGAACCAAAAGCAGCTGAACGAGAAGCAAGCAGGGATGGATGGAAGCCAGAATATCACTCTCTCTTTCTCTCTTTTTCTCATTCTCTCCATCCTCATCTCTGTCCTTTCACCTGTCTCTCTCTTCTCTGTCTCACCTTTCTGTCCACTTCCTGTCTGTCTGTCTACCTGTGCAGGTTGGATTTTCTGTCCTACAGAGGAAAGAAAGGAAAAGCGTCTCACCCAGAATTGCCGTCGGTACGAAGGGATCTGCCATCGGGACAAATCAGCAGCAGACAGACAGGTAGACAGACAGACAGGTAGATGCACGAAGGAAAAAGAAAAAAAGAAGAAGGAAAAGTAAGCTCCCTACATTTCAAGTCCATGTAGTCAGTTGAGTTGGGCCGACTGTAGCCGAAGGTCGGCACAGTCGGTTGAACGTCGGCACACTCGGCCGAGTTCTGGCACAGGAGGACCAGATGTGAGCCGGATCTGGGCCGTACAGTATGCTCCCTCCAGGCTTTGGCCAGTTTTAGGGGGTGTGACCCGAGCGCTCGGGCCAGCTTTGGCTCTCTGTCGGCACCCAGAGTCAGACCGGTGTACTTGGACCGATCATCGCTCCACCAATCAGGAGAGCCAGATTTAGGCCGAAACATTTCAGGTCGTTTGATCTTGGATCTGTGCCGAACGTCCACTATCAGACATTTTAAACCGAAACCTCCAGGGACCGGAGAAACTACGCACACTCGACAAATGTAAAGTCAATATTGAAAACACAATGTTAAAATTTGATGCAGTCATTTCTACTCTCGTATAGCTTCTCTTCACCACTGATGATCCCCAACCTTATTTTCTCACCACAGCATCCTCTTTTTCTTCAGAGGACAATTTTTGCGTTTATTCTTTACAGACCATTATTTGAAGGTAAGGCTTTATCCGTGTTCTTCTGAAGCTCCGTTCAGACTGGATTCCTGCCTATGGCGGAGGTCTGGTGATTTTAACATCACCTGCTCTGCTCAGTGATTTGAATCCTGTCACCCCCCCCCCCCGTAATAGCTACAGCCACAGTGAGCTCATGTTTCTCTGTGGACTGGCTGCTCCTCCAGTAT
The DNA here is from genome assembly GCF_016859285.1 of Xiphias gladius. Classification (NCBI taxonomy): domain Eukaryota; kingdom Metazoa; phylum Chordata; class Actinopteri; order Istiophoriformes; family Xiphiidae; genus Xiphias; species Xiphias gladius. The sequence continues at coordinate 23,242,781 of NC_053404.1, forward strand.
CTAACTGCCGTCCAGAGCTTTGCCCTTGGCTTTTGAAGTGGATCTCTGAGTTTTTTCCTTCGGCTGCTTTTTATCAGCTCAGAGGGAATTTTTTTGTGTGAAAACGGTTGAAGTTACATCGTTTTTGATAATCCGACGGATGGAAACACGTTAACGCCAACAGCAGAGAAAGAGCCCGTAACAGCTCATCTGATGGTCTGTTGTGATGTAGCTACAGGTGGGTTCTGCTGTTCACTTTGAGCCCAGTTTTCTTTCGTCTATATCTATCTATATACCCCCCCCTCGGGACGTCCATGCGGTCTGAATGGGGCTGTGGTTCCCTCAGAATCACACTGTGTCTCTATCCGAACTGCCCGGTCTGTTTCATTTGTCTATGACAGAGTTTCACAGGGTTCAGCTTGAAGAATAACAGCTCTGTTTGCTACCTGGGTAGTAGGAGTTGGGGACGGTGGTGCTGATGGTGTTTGTCTTCAGGGTGAAGGAGGATGGAGACGACACAGCTGGACAGAGAAACAACAAACACAGCTTTAATGTCTCCTAAATAATCTCTTATTAACCCTTTTATTGTCTGTCACTGAGTGGATTTTGTTAATGCTAACAAAAGCTTGATTTGCACATCGTCTAAGAAAACCGGTCCAAAGTCAGCCACTGTCTCTTTTACATCTGCAGGTCATTGGAAAGAAATGTTTGAAGTTGTGAATTAATAATATTAATATTGATTATTAATACGGCATACGTAAACCAGTTTACACGTAAGTAGACTGCATTTACTTTTATTTTTCTGACATTTTTCTGTTGCGTCTGCGCGTGTAAGTAGTGCGACAGTATTTTTTTACATCTTTGAACTGGTCTATAATGATATTTTGAGTGATAATATCAGAGATTTGTTTTTGCTTTGTACTTTGTTGAACTGACAAACTGGGACGTCAGACCTGTGGCGTTTGTTTTTTGAGTCTGGAACAAGGACGTTTAAGTTTAAAAGATGCTAAACAAAGAAAACAATAACGGCACAGGAAACGTAACCAAGTTAAGCTGAAGCCCGGAGGATTAAACTTTGTGTCTTACCTTGTTTAACCTCGGTCATTATTCTTGTTTTATTTTGTACTCTTTGGTTTTGTGTTTAAAAGCACTTCGTAACCTTTTGTTTATTTTTATTTATGATGCCGATGATGATTATCCTGTTATTAGAGCTGCAACAATCGGTCGATTAATCAATTAGGCGACTCATTTGATGACCGAACGATCGTTTCAGTGATTTTGTTTTTAAAGCAGAAATACGAAACATGCCCCGGTTCCAGCTTTTCCACTGCTCTGTGTCCTAAACAATAGTGACGTGAATATCTCTGGGTTTCGGACAGATGGTTGGACAAAACGAGACATCTGAATGCATCTCTTCGGACATTTTTTACTGTTTCTGACCTTTGATAGGCAAAACCAATAATCAATCAATGGAGAAAATAACCGGCAGAATTATGGATAATGAAAATCAGGTTGTTGCAGCTCGACTTATCATTATTACTCTTACTAAGAATAAGATGAACAGAGAAAAAGAGAGAATACTAAACATTAGCAGCAGAAGAAAAAGCAGTTTGAGGTAAAGGAAAAGACACAAGCAGAAAAAGACAGCGTGTCTGCTGGAGGAGCTCAGAGGAGGTGAAAGCCAGAGGGAAGGTCGACTCCTCTGTCCTCTACACCTCCATCATCCCTCCATCATCCAGCTCTCTTCCCCCTCTGGCTGCCTCTCTGACAGTCCGTCACTTCGTGATAAAACATTCGCTCATATCTCCTACAGTCACTCGTCCGTCTCTCACGTCATCTCTTTCAGTTCTGAATATTAAACTTGCTCCAGCTCAGACCGAACAGAACGAAGCAGCAGAGAAACCGGAGGAAAGGAAACGTCTGATCGCTAATTCATCACTGTTGTGTTTACAGCAGTCTCCGATACAATATTGAAGACAGACAACTGCTCATCTCATTTTCCCACCTCATTTCACTTTGTTGTGTCCTGATTTTGTCTTTGCCTCAGAAATCTCGACCACTCTCGTTCTGCTTCGTGTCGTTTTTGTCGCCTCGGCCTGTTTTTGTTTCGTCTCATATCGGTTTTCTCATCTTTCCTTTCTCTCCTGTTTCTCATCTCGATTCCTTCTGATTTTGTGTCTTTGTCTTTCTAATCCCATCTCTTGTTGGGCTTGTTTTTCTGTCATCTGATTTCGTCTCCTTTCACGTCTCATTTCTCTGGCGTCTTTCTTTCCTCTCCGGTTTCTAATCAGCTAATCTTGTTTCATTCGCTCAATTTTTTCAGTTCTCATCTGTAAAATAAACCACATATCGTGGCTTGTGTGATTTGTGTGTGTGTGTGTTTTTGTGTACTCACTGCGTCCGTTCAGTGTGTGAGTGTGTGTGTCCACCATGGTTGTGTGTTGGGAGTTGTTGACCATCAGAGTCATTTCCTGTCTGGAGCTCAGAGTTTCCTTCCTCTTCTTCGCCAACTTCCTGCGGAGACAAAAACACCCAGATTCGCGTCATGAATTTCGAGAGTCCGAACCGTTTGTTTTGGGGGTTTTAAAGTCGACTGTGACTACGGACAGGAGGGAAGAGAATCATCTTCCGATCTGTTAAACAAGGAGAACTCAGAACTGAATAAAAAGGTCTGGAGGAGCCGCCGTGTGTTGCACTGCGAGATGCTGACAGGTCGTTTGTCACTGCAGCTTATTTTGCCTGTTTCACTGTGTTTTTAGTGACCGGGACCTTCGCTGACCCGCTGGAAGTTTGGAGACATTCAAAAGCTCACGAGTCACAGCAGCAGGAAAAATAAGAGCCACCACAGTTTATAAAACCTGTTTAAAATAACTGCACCTGATTTTTATTCACTGAAAAGTTTCCAGAAAATTGACTCAAAAAAATTCAGCTGAAATGAACCAAAGTGAACAAACAGATCTCCTCCACTCACCAGATACAGGAGGGAAAAATTCCGTGTCCCATGTGCATATATGCGCCCAAATGTAGGTCAGAGGGAAATCTGCCCCCCCCCGATACAGGTTCAAGCCCAGACTTTCCTGGTTGATGAGTTCACTCGGTTGGGTGGAGGCAGCATTCATTGTACTAGGTGTGGTGGCGCACCACAAAAAAAAAAGTTTGTAGAACTTGGCAGCCAGCCTCCGCATCGCTCGCTGTTGTCCAGGGGACGCAGTTGCTCTTCGGGCTACTTGCTCCACCAAAACTAACACTGGCGATCCTGGTTAACCGGTATCGTGATGCTGGTTATCACCTGTCTCTGAAAAACTCTGGGGTTTCTCTCTGGTGTTCAGTGGTGATTAAACGTCAGAATGTGGTTTTTGGTTGGTGGGGTTTCCACTTATTATGGCGATGATTTACATCCAACCACAACCGGAAGCATCATCCTAAACCCACAGACGATGACAAGATGAAAGTCTCCTGCCTCCAGTGTCAGAACAAAACGTCAGAAAACATCGGATTCTTTATCAAAAGTCAAAGCTAAAGAAGCTGTGGACGTAGACACCGAAGGAGACAAGTCAACTGCAACTCCCAGGGTGCATTTCAGCAAGAAACGTCCAATCACAGAGCTTCACATTCACCTAAGTATTTTGTAGTTGTGAAAAGCGAAAACAGAATCTGCAGCTTAAATCAGTTCTCTGATGAATCCTCGATCAGATCCGACAGAGTTCAGCAGATTTTGAGATTTGTCAATTCCTGTAACAATGAAGAGCTTTGACTGGCTGTGTCTCCTTGGCAACGGCAGACAAGGCTCATGGGTAGTGTAGTATTTAGACCGAAGTGTAAAGGGTTGAAGCGGGAGGTCAGATCATGAACCTGCAGGGTGGGTCCATTATCCAGGAGAGTCCTGAGGTTCTGTTCAGGAACCCTGAAGAGACGCTTCAGAGGAACACAGAGTGGGAGAACACCTGAGGAACCAGCAGCTCCTCACACTGTGAAGATGTTTCAGACATCGAGCCCCGACCACCATCTGAATCTGTGGAACCACCCCTTCTACCTGAGGAGGAGGTTCCATGTTTCCAGCAGGTGCTAATGATCAGGTCTGAGGTCAGTCTCTCTCTCTGTTCTCTGCCAGTGTCTCTCGCCCTGAAGTGGTGTCTTGACCCACATAGTGAGTAATTTGGTTTCTGAGACACACACACACACACACACACACACACACACACACACACACACACACACACACACACACACACTGCTGTTGCATTTGGACTAGGCCTCTTAAGGTGGTATGAGTGAGATTTTAAGGTGTTTCATCTGTATGCTTCTGTTGATGTTATACACAAACTGTGGGATAAGTGGGATTTTAAGGTGGTATGGGGCAAGTTTCAAACTTTGCATTTCCCTATCAAGATGGAATGGGAAGGTTTGTGGAAATTCTCTCAGTTAAGGTGGTATGACAAGCATTTTAAGGCTTTCCGTCAGGGGGTATTACTAGGATTTGTGTTTGTCTGTCTCATACCTGGTATGAGGAGATGATGACAGATTTGCTTTTACGGTTAAGGTTTCCATGCCGTGTTCCTGTTTTAAGGTGGTATGGTGGGTTGAGCCTGTCTGGCTGGATTATACAGTTGGATTTTAAGGTGGTATAACGGCTGGAGTTGTTTTAATGAGCTGTAACTAAACTGAAGATGAGACCGTGGAAACATTCTGCTGTAGCTGCTGGATTTCAGTCGTAAGTTTCTACATTAGTTCTGCTTTTTAAATATATGAGCCATTTAAAATCACACACACACAAAAATCATCTTTTTATCGTCTCTGTCTTTCATCTATATTTCTCACAATCTTTTCTCTCTGTCCATCTCTGTCTCTACCTTCCATCCACCCTATCACTGTCTTGACTAGACTAAGACTAAACCATTAATTTATCTCTTTAAAATAATCTCTGCCTTTGTCTTTCTATTTCTTTCATATCTCTAACCATCTTTCTGTCTCTGTATAATCTGCCTCTTGTATAACCACTGCAGAGGAAAAAAACATCTTTAAACCACAAAAACATCTTTTCAGCCTCTCGTCTGGCCATCTCCCATCATCTGAATGTCTACACACACACACACACACACACACACACACACACACACACACACACACACACACACACAAACAAACACACTGAAAAACACTCAGTCTGTTTTAAAGGCTTGATGTATTTTCTCCCTTTCTATTCCGAGTGTGTGAATAAAAAAAAGCATCCATTTGCCCAATTGCTCACACCACACACACACACACACACACACACACACACACACACACACACACACACACACAGTACAAAGTTTAACCCTGACCTGAAAATGTACAAGGAAAAAAATACTGAAATATATAAATAAATATAAAAAACAGGCTTTTAAACTGAAAAGTAAGACATCAGGGAAAGCTGTGTGTGTGTGTCGGGGTTAAGATGGAGGACGGTGAAAGTGCCCTGAGGCGGGGCGCTGCCCTCCTCCCCCTCATGTCTCCCGTTTCTTCTTCTGTGGTTCAGTCAGACAGTAAAAACCTGCAGCGTTTCTTCTTCTCTGATTCAGACCTGAACACACAAACCTCTGCAACACAGACGGTTCATGGCAAAAAACTGTCTGCTCCTGGTCGCAACAGAACGCGCCGAGTCCGTTCGGATCCTTCTGCTTCAAAATGTTTCAGACAAAACTGTAATGTGGCCTGAAGAGCAGAGGCATCTACGCAGGGACGCAAAAAAAAAGTGACCCCCACAATGTGATGGGCAGAGAACCACCGGGGAAATGGTTTTTATTCCTCCGTTCCTTCACTGACGTGTCAACACACAAGACAAAAGCTCAGTTCGAAATCTGACGGATTTGTCAGACGTTTCTCAATAAAATAGAAATGTTGGCGTTTCCTCCTCCGACTTCGGCGTTTTTCTTGTTAAACTGGATTTTCTCTGTTTGCGTCTGCTTCATTTTCCTGCAGAGCCGACGATTCTGACTCCAACCAGCCGTCCTGACCTCCGACCCCCCCAACACACACACTGACTCTATAGAGACGAGTAGAGTAGATGAATAGCAAGAGAGAGAGAGCAGGAGGTAAGCTCGCTCGACCGAGAAAATACTGCAGCAAAACAGCTTTTATGTTATTATGTCTGACTTGAATGGAGACGGACTCTGTGTGTGTGTGTGTGTGTGTGTGTGTGTGTGTGTCATGACATCATCAGTGAGGTGTTGGGGGTTGATTGATTTATCAACACTTAACATGAATGCACACACACATACACACACACGCACACACACACACAGCATGTCAAGGCTAATCTATGCTAATCTAATGAGCAACAGGACATTGCTGTTAGTGGTAATGGATGTCAAAATGTGTGTGTGTAGATCTGTGTGTGTGTGTGTGTGTGTGTGAGTGTTCTAGAGTGTATTGAGCCATGTGTGTTTTTGTGTGTAGGTGTATCTTCTCTCCTTGTAATGCTCATGTGATCAGACAGGTTTATTACAGCCTGGTAATTCTATTAACCCTGCCCCATTGGGCGCACACACACACACACACACACACACACACACACACACACACACACACACACACACAGCATCAGCCTCCTTCAGGACAATAAAATTGACTCCTTGTCTACGCGAGCAGGGCCGTCCACATACTTTTGGCCAGGTACTGTACCTCCTGCAGGGTTTTGTTGTCACAGTTTCAGTAGAACAAAAGCAAATAAGATGTTATTTTACTGACAGAACCCGAAGACCTTTACGTATCAGATGTGATGACATGTACTACCTGTTAATACCTGACTTCCTCACAGTATATTACAGTCATTCCTAATGATATCATGAATTAATCACTGAACATGACCTGGATAAGCAGCAGGAAATGGATGGATAAATAATTCATTGAAGGTCAGAGGTCTGGAACAACAGTGCTGGAGGTTTATCAGCCAGTTTTTGCTTAAACATTTTAGAAGTAACGCGACGGCCGACATCAGGCTGCGGAAAATCTGTAGCAGCTCTGAAAATGAAATGTCAGACTTAATGAATAATTGTTGAAGCCTTTTGTTTTGAGGGAAGCTCAACCTGCAGACACCCTGTATTATATTAGATTTCATCAGAAAAAAATACATTTTTGCTGTATTTTTTCAGATTTCCTTATCATCTCTGATATTTTTCTGAACACTTTCTGATAGGGCTGCATTTATAAAGAATTTATAAGGTTGTTAATGATTTCTGTTATTATTGGGAAAATCCTCGACCTGCAGACACTTTGTCTTTTCATCTCTCTGATTCGTTTGGGAGACGTCTCCAGTGGACTGTTTGACCACTGATCTGCTGCCGAACATCTGGACCCAAATCCATAAACATCTGTAAACCTGGTACCTGTACAAAACAACTGCAGCCTCAAAATGCTCGAAGACATGAAATAAAAATTCTGTGACGAACCGTCGACTTGAATGTGTTTAGAGTCCGTTGACCTAAACTAGAATCTGAACCAACCCCTGCCATAGAAACACTTACAAACCAATACTGCAATTTTTAAATTGTGTTAATTCATCTTTCTTGTCCATTTGAACTTGTTTATTGGAGAAAATAAACTTAAAGTTTATAGTTTATAGTGATTAAACAAGTCTGTTTTGACAGGTGTCTGTCGGACTACTATTATTTATTTACACGAGATCAATATAATAAATGAATGAATAAAACGTGATGTGCTAAAACAGAATCAAAAGCTCAGACGGCAGTTTCTGCTGCTCTGCTCTGCTGGTTCACTTTAGCAGCTGGTGCCTCGTTCATTAATGTAAAAAAACCAAAAACAACAAACTAACACCACGATGTCAGTTCGAATAAATCAATATTTCTGAGTTAGAGATAAAAGCCACTGAAAAAGTGAGTTTTGGTGTCACTGCGAATTTCCTGTGCTGCTTTTGCAGGAAGGATGATGATATAAAAATGGCAAAATACTGTTTAAAAGCTAAAAGAGACTCTGGTTTTGACCTTGGTGTTTGGTCTTTGTAGAACAGTTTGATATTTTCCTAAATGAGCTGAAAGAAATGTGATCTGTTCTCAGTTTTTTTTGCTTTAACTGATGAACACTCACCTCTAATAAAACCGATCACTACAGCTCATGTCTGTTTTCTAACATGTGATTGCAACTACGGGTCAAGACCACACAAACACTGGACCAGTTTAATGTGTGTGTGTGTGTGTGTTTATAACAGCTGCTTTACGTCACACACACACACACACACACACACACACACACACACACAGTGACCTGAGGAGGAGTGTGCGAGCACTTCCTGTCTCCCTGAGGAGGCGTCGGTTCAGTCCTAACCTGGAGGGAAATACAGGTTTCTCTCCTCCATCTCTCTGTATTTATGGATCAAAACGCAGAGAATCACTGTCTTTATTTTTCTTATCGAGTTGGAAACAAGAAACAGAACAAATCACTCAGTGTTGAACCGGTCAGGAGGAAACCGGAGGCACGTTGGCGTCGAGTGAAGCGACAGTAAAAATAACTAAAAATCTTTGTATGGATACAGCAGGTAAGTGAAACTGAAGCTGAACGAGTTGAAACAGATTAATAACATCCTGAAGCCAAACATAAAGGTGTCAAAGCTGAAAACAGGAGCGCTGAGGCTGACTTAAATAATGCCACAAGCCAACCAGAGAGAACCAGAGCCAACTCAAGAGCTGCAGTGAGATCAACCAGGGAGGTGTTGAGTCCGGCTTTACGAGTACGATGAAAAAAGAAGATGCTACAACCGTGTTGCCACAACTGTTCTTCGGTCAGAAAGAGGAGAGCAGAGGAAAACGCAAATGGTGCTAAAATCAACCTGAGGAACCCTGAGTCTAACAAGCACAGTGTCCAGGCAAAAAACTAGAGCAGTGAAGTCTTTAACATGGTACCAAAGCCAACTGAAGACCAGTGTTCATTTCAATGACAAAAACGAGCTGATTACTAAATAAAAAGAAAGCGGAATAATGAACAAATGCTCTCATGACTATGTAATGCAAGGTCTTGTTCAAAATCCGTTGAATTACTCATTGTTTTGGTCTATTGACCAATCAGAAGGATACTTTTTGGAAAAAAAAATCTCAGAGGCTAACTCAGCAGCTGACCCACTGCACTAATAAACAGCATCTTTTCTATTTCTGTAATGTTATGTTATCAACTTATAATTAATTTAATTTACCAATTGTGGCTAACATGTTAGCATACAGCTGCCTACTTCAACATCCAGTACCATGATCGTCTCACTGATAATGTCGGTAATTACTCGCAGTGTTCCTCAGGGTACTAGTCTCGGTCCTTTACAGTTTACATTAACATGGTAGTAATTAAAACGACAGCTATCAGTAAACCGTCAGAGCTGTGGACCTTCAGGTGAGATTGGTTTGTCAGCAAAACATGTCGTTTGTCAATTGATTGGTACAAAATGGTTCATGAGATTGTTAAAGTTTGGTTAAGTTTACATGCTACCAAAACTTTAAGGTAAAAACTGCATTAATTGTATATTAAATCCAAAAGTTACAGAGCAACGTGATCCTCCATCTGAAGTAGTGTTGGTGTCACCTGATGAAGTCCACTATCCCCTCTCCTTTAGCTCCTGAGGGAAATGTCAGGCTCTTTAGCTGATGAATGCTCCACTTTCTTCACCAGCTGGTCTCTAACTGTTTCAGAAATTTTTTCCTCATTGCATCATGGCCATTGTTTTCTTTAAACAGTTTCTATGGCAACAGCCAAGTCTCCTCATCAAGCTGTTTGTAATTTGGTGATGTTATCTACATTTCCCTTACAGCAACTGAACATTAAAATACAAGCAGCACAGTGAGGTCAGAGGGCAAGGGTTAGGGTTCCTGGGGGTGAAAATGCAGGATGCGGCAAAGGTTAAAGGTCAAGGGTCTGCTAATCGTAACCCGTACCCTTCCAATTAAAGTTTAGTTTAGGATTAAGGTTATGGGTTGGGATTTGCAATGAAGATTAGGGTCAGTGTTTTGTTGGTAAATCCAGGGGTCAGACTCGTGTTAAGGTTGAAGATGAGACAAGTTAGAAAAGCCATTAGGAGTAGGACTAAAGGTCAAATAGCTGGGGTCAAAGGTCCGGGGTAGGGTTAAGATTGGTATCAATGGTAGGGGTCAATGATTTTTCGGGTAAATGGAGGGGTCAAGTTCCCTGATAATGTCAGAAGTCAAAGGTCAAGTGTAAAGGTTTGGTTTAAGACTTATAGTGAAGGTCTGGGTCAAGGGGTCCAGATGTCACATGGAAAAGCATCTGGACTGAGAGTTAGAGATTAGTAAGTCTATAGGTTTGGTGGCAAAGCTCAGGGTCATTGACTTTTTGGGTCATTGCAGGGGTCAGGTATCAAAGGTCAGAGGTTTGGGAGGTTTTTGGTGAAATTTAGGTTCACTGATTTGTGTGTAAATGCAAGGGTCAGGCTCATGGTTAAGATCAAGGTTATGGGGAAGGTCACCATGGTTGGAGATGAGACAATTCAGTCAATATTACGGCTTGAAGCAAATGTCTGGGGGCAAAGGTCAAGGGTAAGGGTCAATGATTTAAAGTTAAAGGGGTGAAGGTCACGGTTACGTTGGGGGTCAGAGGTCACAAAAGGGTTACGGAGTTAAAGATTACTTTACAGTCAGGTTTAGGTCTAGGGTCTGGCAGCAGAGGATCATGGTCTGGGAGAAGAGCATTAGGGTCTGGGAGCAGATGATTAGGGTGTTGGATCAGGGGATTAGGGTCTGTATCAGAGGTTCAGGGTCTGGGATCAGAGGTTTGGGGTAATCAGGGATACAGGCAGGACACACTTAGAGTTCAGGTGTTGAGGTTTGATGTTAGGGTGAAGGTGAAGGTCACAGGTGAGGGGTCAGAGGTCAAACAGGCTACTTACAGGTAGTAAGTGTAGGAGTGATAGTTTCTTCGTCTGAGTGGAGGGGGGGCGGAGCGGAGGGAGGGATGAAATGGAGGGAAAGAAAAAACAGAAAAACAGAAAAAGGAAAAAACAACAGATTAATGTCTCGGAGAGAAAAAACAGAACAGATGAGTTCAATCATTCTGTGTGGAGGTGGAGGAGTGGAAGGCGGTGATTGGCCGGTACAGGGTGTCAATCAAAGTGTGAGGGGGGGGGCACATCTGATTGATTAACAGGGTGAATGTGTGAAAAGACAGACAGACAGAGTGACAGCTTCTCTCTGTATCAATATATTCCCACACATCCACATATAACATATTCATCACGTTTACCTCTAATTAAATTGAATTACTGTGAACTGGTATCTGCAGTTCTATCTTCTGAACTGCCATTTGTACCGGAATTAATCTAATAATAAAACATGTATTTGACCTCCACCTTCCAAAATAAATGAGATAGAATGAAATAAAAAAAAGTCAAACCCGAGTCTAAATACAATGGATAAAACTGAGCTGCGCTGCGCCAGAGTGCATTTGCATTTTCCTTAACAACTGGAGGTTGTGTATAAAACGGGAGGAGGTACAGAAGAATATAAAGTTGGACGGAAGTGTCTTTGATGAAAAATTAGACTGTTCCAGTGGTTCAAAGGTCATAAACCCTGCCTCTCCTGTTAGGCCACTTCCATTAGGCCTTTCTTAATCTGTGTTCTTGGCTGCTCTTGTGAAACGTCACCAGTCACAGCCCAAGTACCGTTCACGTTCAAAGTCTGCATCCAGCCAAGTACAGATCAAATGACCTGGAGTCTGTTTTATCCGGATTCTGCCGCCGCTACGGAGCTCGGGTCCCTTTACCTACAGATATCAACGCGTCGGTGATAAGCTTCGATTATATATACGTGAAAATGAACAGAAGCAGTTCTCTGTTAAATTTCATTTTATTTTGTAATCTGGATTATGACTGGCTAACAGCTGTATCTTCTGGCTATATCTCACCGTAGTGCAAGTGTGGTAGTGCACCTCGGCGTCGAGGTCAGGCTATCTGGTGACAGTGCAGTCAGGTACAGGTGAGTTGAAGTGTAATCATCACCATCGATCTGAGCGGCTGGTCTTAGCGAGAACTCTGCTGTCCAACGTGCAAATAGTTCTCGGGTATGTGAGTCCAAACTCGACCAAATCTGTATTGAAAAACTTCTATTACATCCGATGTGCGTCCAGAATAAAACTCCAGAAATCCACTTAGAGGAAAAAGAGGCTGCAGGACTTCATTCACAATCTTGATGTTTTTAAGTTTCCTTCAGTGTCACAGTGACCCAGCGACAGTTGTCTGTACGTCCACGGCTACACGGAGGACAGGAGCTGATCACAGCCGGTTCGGCAGCTTTTACTTGGACAGTTTGTGTCAGACTTTGAAAGCCCCTGATCTAAGGAAGCGTATTGGTACCAACATTTTCAAATGATACCCAATGTTCCCGCCGTCCTACAGCCAACTAGTTCTGACATCCAGGGGAAGATCTGTTTTATGTCCTGAGCAGTGGAAGGTTACAGCGTCTGATCACCCTGCAGCCAATCAGAGCCTAAACATGCAGCTTCCTGTTTTCCCTCCCGCTGTGATGAGTCTGACCTCCGTCTGGTCACAGAGTGGAAATCAAACGCACCCCGTCGACATTAAAAACCTTATTAGACATCGAACAACCGCCTCTCTCGTTCTCTCTCTCTAATTTCTGTTACAGAGATCAGAGCTCGATCGACCCGACAGACGAGACCGACTCAAACTCACCACGTTGCACCAACACACACACTCTTTATAAAATGTGTGTGTGAAATATAAATGTGTGTCTCTCTGTAGCCTGAAGCCATTCAGCTCGAGTCGACTCTGGAAAAAAAGAATAAAATACTCTTTCATCTAAATTTCTCTCTTATCTTCAACGTTCTCCAAACACAGACGCTTTTCTCTCTGTGTTTAAGTGAGTGTGTGTGTGTGTGTGTGTGTGTGTCTGTGTGTCTGAAGGATAAATCATGTGCGTATATATTAGTGCGTGCTTGTCCCAGCGGGGTTGTGTGTTTGATGTTGGAGGATAAAGTTGGTCCACATACAGTTTAATGGTGATTACTGCTGCAATCTGCTCCATTATTCATCCTCATCATCCTCACTGTCGCTGAGCGTGTGTGGAAATGACTGTGTCTTTGATGTAACTTCATTCATCTAAAGTCCAGATATACATGTAGCATAAAATAATACCACTATTACAGTATTAGCACAGCAGAAATGCAGTCGTGACAGTGCCGAAGCTCTACTAGTGTGTATAGTTACTTTAAATTAGTCACGTGACACTAAATTATCAGCGGAGTATCCTGCTCCTGTATTAATTGTTAATTGCTTATGTTTATTTTTCAAACCACAGTCTTACACTACTCTTAACTATGCTGATTTTGAAGAAAGCAAGGGTTTAAAAAACGGGAGCACTGAATATGATTTGGGTTTCTGCATAATAATCCGATTTCAACCACCAGGTCTTTTGATTGAATCGTAAATTATACGTTCAGTCATTTTGTTACACTATCAATTAATGCTGCTCTCAGTCTATAGTATTGACAGCAATTCCTCGTCTGTTTCTAGAAAAACTGGGTCAGTAATGGTAATAAATGAATGTCCCTGGATGACCAGGACATCAGAACAAGGACTGGTAATTAACAGTACAGTATTTTATAGTTATTGATGTTTTTAATGGTAGTTAAAAGTAATTATCGGGTTAATAATGGTAAATAGTATTAGTTAATGTCCTAGGTTTGGTGCCCAGGACATCAGAACAAGGTCTAATAGTTGACAGTATTGTACTTCACAGCAGTTTATGTTCATTAAGGCAGCTGATGATGATAGTAATTCATATTTTCAATAATGATAATTGATATTGATTCATATCCTGGGTTTGGTGACCAAAACAAAGCTTTATTCTGTCTCTTAATACTATAATCAGTACTAGTTTTTAGCAACTGTCACTGAAACAAGAGAAGATTGTGCATTTTATTGCTGTCCTGGTAAAAACACTCGTCCTGTCGACCGGTGGTTTACGTTTTGAACCATGGCACAGCTTCATACCTCCTCCATATACTCTTGGTGGGACATATCATTGCTTGTTTATTTCCTGCTTCGCTGCTGGAGGACTAAGTGTTCCTTAATTAACTGAGAAAATTCTGAAAAAAAATTAACTGAAAAAAACCCACATAAAACCCCATTGAATTATATGTAAAAAGCATCTTTGTGCTGCCGAAAACAGGACTGTATTTATTAGCTCATGAAAACGCAACATTTTGGTTTTCATAAGACTTTGGGACCAAAAAACTCATACTGGATAAAGTATTAATAGACAGAATAACATACTGTTTGCCTAGGACATTAATCAATATTAATTGCCATTATTAACTCAATAATTACCATTAAATACCATTAAAAACATTAATTACCATTATCTACCAGTAACATGCCATTACCTACGATTAACTACCAGTCCTGTCGTGTTCTCCTAGACACAACACCCGGGCCGTTACTTAAATACCATAATTGGCATTATTGATTACTGACATTAATGGATCGCCAATGAAATGATTGGTTGTCAAAGTACAAAGATAAAAGAATGAAAAACTATAAACATTTAGTATAAGCAGCAAAACATTTGACTCATGAGTAGTGGGAAAGAAATCAACGACAAATGTCAAACCACCGAAGTGGAGAGAAAAAAAGTGGAAGAATTCATGAAGCTCAGTGTCTGAAAAACGCTGAGTGTTGAACATCACGACCACTGCAGTCACTCGACGAACAGACAGACTCGCTGAGTGTATGTGGTGTGTGCATGTGTTGTACGATGTGTGTGCGTCTGTATTATTCTTACCGTTTCTTCATCAGCAGGACGACTCCGAGGAAGATGATGATGAAGAGCAGGATGCCAGCAATGGCTCCAGCGATCTTCACCGTGTGATCCGACTGATTCTCCTGTCCCGGTTCTGGCTTCCTTGTCGCCGCTCCTGTAACCATTAACCGACATGAACTATCTTTAGCATGACATAACATAACGTTGCCTGATTCGGACATAAACTGCCATTAATAATCGTTAACTACATGTTTACTACTGTTAATTACCTGCAAAATACCATGACTCATTGTGACATAGAACTAAGGACTGTCCAATGCCTTCAACTACCTCCAACTACTTAACCACTACGACCTGTCACTGACGACCATTAACTTCCACTAACATTAAAGGCTTCTTCTGATTCACACCACACCTGGGAAATTCATCCAAATTATCCCCATTATTAACCAAATAATGACCTTTAACCACCACTGAAAACATTAGTTTATACTATCTACAACGATCTATCTCTAAAATACCTACTGTTAACCAGAGTCCACTACTATCAAATGCTATCTTGACAGCTATTGACTACTGTTTCCACTGATTGCCAGTTCTGGGTTCTGAGTTGGAGCATCTGAAGCCATTGACCAATAATAACATTTTCTGCCATAAACTACACGTTTACTACCATTAAGTAACATTACCCAGTACCTACCATCAACTACTGTTCACATTAACGGCCACCTCTGTTCCTGTTTTTGTGGGAGCAGAAGCCGAAACTATTAACCAACATTAACGTTAACTATCCTCTAACTCTTTAGTAACTAACACTGAGTCTTTAACTGACTAGTTCTAGTTTCCTATTCATCACACTTTTCAACCCAATCATTTCTAAACGACCCTTAACTACTATATATGTTTACTATAATTACCTTAACCGGTTTATTTATCCTGTATAATCAGAACATAAAGACGTGAGAACTGGTTTCTAACGGACTCTGGCGCAGCTGTGACCAGACCTCAGTGTTTCCTAACGTCCTGTTACCGGCTCTAACTCCTCCTGTGGACACTCGTCGGCGGAGGCTGCTGGACGAACAGACGATGAACCACAACGCAGTGAAACGCAAGTAAACAAGTAAAGTTTCACCAAATTTAAAAAAACAAACTAGATTTGGAATTTGTGAATAATTCAATTATGAAGTGAGAGGCTGTGGCTTTAAATTGGACAAACTGGGCAATAAATAATCCACACTGCATCAATCAAATCATTCACGTCTTTATCGAAACAAATGAACAGGTAAGAGTAAATGTACCAGTTTCAATATGAAAGCACTCTGTCTGATTCAGATATAACATCTGTGGTCTCCTGTTCTGTATGAGGAGCAGCAGACTGAGAGTGAGGAGGAGGGAAAGATGATGTGTGAGGGACGGAGAGCAGAGTCCTTCTCCTCTGACTGAATAATGTGATGGGATGTCAGTGCCATGAAAAACCCATTACCCTGCTCTGTGAGTGTGTGTGTGTGTGTGTGTGTGTGTGTGTGTGGGTGTGGGTGTCCAGGTGTAATATCCTTCCAGATGACTTGGTAGATGAGAAACGTTCAGGACACGACGTCGCTGTTGAGCTGTGTAATGTGTCATTTTAGACCTACTACACTTTTCCAATCAGAACCTGACAACAGCTATCAGTCACAGTGTGTGTGTGTGTGTGTGTGTGTGTGTGTGTGTGTTCAACTGGTCATGACAGAGATGTAAAAGCAGACACACAGCTTTCTCACTCTCTGCCTGTTGGTCTCTGGTGGTTCATGTCTTTACCACAGACTAAAAGTGCATCTGAAACCAGTCTAACCACCTCGGTTCTACATCTGTCTGAAACAGAGCCGAGGCAGAACTGAGAGGGAAACCAATCCAGCCAGTTCAGTTCAAGTCTGTCACACAGCCGAGACCTGGTGGGCTTGGTTCTACGGTGATTTGTAAAAGAACCAGTACAGAAATCAATCTGACCAGTTCTACCCTAGCCCTATCCCAGTTTCGTTCCACACTGTACTGTAACAGAACCGAGACAGAAACCAGTCTAACCAGTTGTTAGCGAACTCTAACACAGCCTAGTTCCGTTCTACACATAGAGTCCTTGTTTCTTACGACGGGGGCGGACACCCCGACTTTCTGGCAATATGCTGCCCCCTGTTGGTTTGGAGTATGAGTTCGACAGTTGGCCACTTCCTACACACACTGACCCTTTAATTCTCCGTAGGTCTGAAAAAGAACCAGTAAATAAACGAGTCTCAAAAGGGACAAAGACCACTCTAACCAGTGCAGTTCTAAACTGGTCTGTAACAAAACCAGGACAGAAACCAGTGCAACCAGTTCAGTTTTATGCTGGTGTATAATAGAACTTGGACAGAAACCAGTCTAACCAGCTTAGTTCTTTCCAGGTCTGTAACAGAACCAGTATAGGACCCAGTTTGAACAATCCAGCAAGACTTAACTTGACTGGTTTCCAGTATAATAAATGTGTACGCTGGCATGTTTTTTCTTTATTTTCTCTGTTTTCATCTCTTCAAGGTCAGACGAGCTTGACTATCATCAGCTACCTCGCTGTATCTGCGGTTTTATCTCTCACACACACACACACACACACACACACACACACACACACACACACACACACACACACACACACACACACATACTGAACAATCACTCCCTCGGAGGCAGAGCGAGAGCTGCTGTTTTCAGTTTAAAGGCTATCAAAACACTGCTTTGAAGACAGAATTTATCTGTGTGTGTGTTTTTGTGTGTGTGTGTGTGTGTGTGTGTGTGTGTGTGTGTGTCACAGTAGGCCACAGCGAAGCTGTTTTCTGCTTCGGGGCCTCAGCCAGTCACGCTGAGTGGGAGGTGTGTGTCTGTGTATTAGTATGTTTGTGTTTGTGTGTGTGTGTGTGTGTGTATGTACACAAGGCAAACAGCTGTTAAGAGTGTTTGAGGCCTGCTGGTGACACAAGCTCTCCCATATACACACAAACACACACATAAACACACCACCATGTTGTATATTTATGTGTGTGTCGGTGGAAAGTTTCCACCTTTAGGCTGGTAAATATTTAAATGTAATTTTCTGCCATCTGTGAATGAAAGTGTGTGTTTGTATGTGTGTGTGTGTGTCCCACCTGTTCTGCTGTCTGTTGTGTATTAATGAAAAGAAGAGAAATCTGACACACACACACACACACACACACACACACACACATTATAGTAACAAAATCAAAACCATTGTCACTAAGATGTTTGTCAAACATCAGAGACCGTCAAGACAAATTCAGTAAAATGTGCATTTCCTCAACATTTTCTTGGTTTAACAATAATTCTGTCTTGAATCAGGCATTAACTCCAGTTGCTTCTGCTTTGCCGTTTTTTATTTTATCTTATCCCTATTAAGCAAGTATCAATTGAATTTAACACTTCATGCACAGATGTTTCACAGTAAAAGCCTTCCACTGGGTCAAAGGTCATCATCCCTCCCTTTCTTGGTGGGCAGGTTACACCTCCTGAGGATATCGTGATCTCTGATGTCCCTCCAGAATAAAGCTCCAGAAATCCACTTAGAAACAAGAGGACCAAGAGGCTGCAGAACTTCATTCAGAATCTTGATGTTTTTAAGTTTCCCTCAGTGTCACAGTGACCCAGTGACAGTTGTCTGTTCATCCACGGCTACACTGCAACAGGAGCTGATCACAGCTGATTCAGCAGCTTCTAATGGGACAGTTTGACTGAATGGAAACACATATAGGATGAAAAAAAATAGGGCTCAAGTTGAAGCCAATTTACAGCGAGCAACAACACTTTCCGTCTGAGTATCGTTTTAGGAAAGTCACGAAGAAATAAGAAACTATCTGGTAATTAGTTTGTTGGAAGCTTTAATCTGTGGACCTGCTGTGCATTGACTAAAAGCTGGTTCTTTGGGTACAGTAGGTAACGGTATTGCCTAATTGGAATTAATACTAATTAAACAGTTTCCATAATTCTTCCTGTATTTAGTACCAACTGACAGCGTCCTTTCAAGAACCTTTCTGCTGAATTACCAGGTACATATCACTTCTTTTCTCTATTTCTACTCGGAAACCTATAAAATGAAGTGTTACCAGTTAGTCTCCTTGACCATTTGTGTGGCTGTGTGTGTGTGTGTGTGTGTGTGTGTTTCTGTGCTTCTGCTGTGTTTTGTCTGACCTGTTAGCTGCTTGTCGCCAGCCGCCGGGGCGATGCGAATGTATGGCGTGGTGAGCTGGGTGACGATTATAGCAGCTATTCATCCAGGAAGGCATGCAGAGAGAGAGACAGACAGACAGACAGACAGACAGACAGACAGCGAGACAGATAAATAGAGAGAGAGAGAGAGACAGGCTGTAGCAGTGGTTTGAACTGAAGCAGAAATATTAGTAACATGCGGCTTCTTCCTGCTCTCGTGATGGAGGTTTTTATTAGCCGCTGATGACTCTGCTGTCATTATAAAGGACAGTAACACCCATTTAACATTCACAAGCAGAATGGAAACATGTAAGAAATTGTTTACTACATATTGTAATGTAGTTATAAGCAGATAACAGAATTGTATGCGCATAAGTAACAATTAACAGGGGACAATAGTCTACAATATAAGGACATTTTACGTCTTTATTAATGTACAGAATTGGTTGACAATTAAAACTGCCCCTATGAAGATTTCAACTGTTTTATATTATATTTATTAACGATTATTTAATTACTATTAATACACTGATTATTTTCTCCATTAACAGATTAATTATTTGGTCTATGAAATGTCATCAAATTTAGAGTTGCTAACGATTAGTTTCATTATTGATTAATGTGCGGATTATTTTTTGCTTAATCCATTAAGAGTTTTATCTGTAAAATGTTTAAAAAAATTGCCTGTTATAATTTCCCACAGTCCAAAGTGACGTCTTCAAATGTCTTGTTTTGTCTGACCAACACAGTGGACACATATATTTAATCATCAAATTTGAGAAGCTGGAAGAAGCAAATATTTAACATTGTTCCTTAAAAAATGATTCGATTGTCAAAGTAGCTGATTAATTTTCTGTTGATAAACTAATTGACTGATCGTCTCATCGTCGCAGCTCTACTCAAATGTCTCTCCAGGACTTCAAGGTTTTCAGTTTTACTGTTGCACGAGACTTATAGGCTTGTTTTATGATAAAGCAGCGTGTCAGAAAGTTTGACCTCTGACCTTTTCATCTCGTCTCGTTTGAATATATTTTTGAAGCCTAAAGAGGTGAAACGGGAAATCACTGACAGAAGGAAACACGACTGAAGAGTGGGAACTGATTATTTTTCAGTCGATTGGCTAATTGATTCAGCTCTGATCATAGTGTTGTTCGTTATCTGTTTATATTCCAGCATTACAGGAGGAGTGACTCCTTTAAAACTTTAAAATTTCCTTATAGCTGATTAAAACGGCATCATAACAAGATCTACACAAATTCATTTATGAAATTTTAATGTTCATATAGTGCTTATGAATGCTAATTAAGGATGAAGTGTTATCCAGTGAAACTGACCAGAACACTGTGACATTATCTCTAATTAATGCTTCATTTATCTATGAATTTAAACTGTGAGGACGTTTCATGTCTGGAGGTCGATTTACAGGCTTTTAAACGACATCCACGGGAGAGCAGAGCGCTGGTCAGTATTTAATTATTTTAGTTCAAGAAACAGACCTGAAAGAGAAGCTTGTTAATCATTCAATTAATCAATCGATCAATCAGACATTAGTAAGTTCCACTACAATCAGCTGCTGGCAGTAGAGTTAGGACAGAAATCAAACCAACAAACCCCGCTGTGAGGCCGTAACCCCGCGCTCCGGATCAGATTGTTGAAGGTTTGACCTGAGTCTGGATTTTTTGGTTTAGAATCCATCTGGAGCTGTTGTCATAGCAACGAGTCCTTAGAACCCAAACCTGCAGAAGTGCACCTTACTGCGAACTCAGCTGGATCAGGACCAAGAGGTTTTAGACTGACCCCCGAAAATAAAGTCATGTTCAGATACAAATGTGTCGGTTTCGTTGATTAACGATGAAAGTTTGTTGATTAATTCAACATGCAGGTTATTCAGAAATCATCGTGATCTGCTGGTGTATTTATCACAGTTTCCTTTACTTCTACATGATCAAATATAAAACAAAATAAAAGTCTGAACACTGCTAAAGAACAGAATGTAGTCTGAGATACTTCGAGCAAAAAGACAGAAACTCAACTAAAAGATTTGGACTATTAAAGGCCAAAGGAGCCAAAACATGCGGAGTTTAATCTGACACTAAAATGGGCGTTTGTCGTTCCAACATTAGAGCTTCCTGAACATTAACCGCAGGACTCACTTTTTAGGAGATTCTAGTGAGGTTCCATTTTCACAGCAGGTTTCTGACTATCAGTGTAAAGCTCATTAGGCTTCGACCAACACCAGTGTCTGACCACACTCACTGCCGGTTTCTGATGTTTAACACTGATCAAAGTGTCCAACACTAGAAACGCACAATGGAGCAGCTGTTGGTCCAGATAACTTCCTCCAGGTTCCCGCTAATCAACCCCCAATCTGCATTCAAAGGACCAAATGATCCGGATGAGCATTAACAGGATTATTTTAGCCTGATAACGTCATGTTCGACAGGATTAGTTGAACCACATTTGAAGAACAGGGTCCAGGACTTTAGAGTCACTGTGTTCGGTCACTGCTGGTGAAATAATAGCTCCAGTGCTAACTGCTGCTAAAACTACATTTGAACATTTCTATTCCTTCACATTTTCAATAAACAGAATAACGGCAAAGTAACAAGCTTTGGATATTAATGAAACATACATTGAGATATATACTACATATGTCATTTTTGAGTGGGACTGTGGGGTTTGATGTGTGTGTGTTTCAGACCTACACTGATTATTTCAGAATAAAACAAAATTCATTTTTTAGCTTGAAACTGTGTTTCCTTTGTGCTAAACTGTCCAGTTAACATTCAGCAGACGTTCAGCTCTCCTTTACATTCACATCAGCTCCACTCAATGTTAGCGCTCCAAGGCATCATGGGTACTCTGAAAAAGGTGGGTGGGGGGTGTGTGGGTGGGGGGGGGGGTCTGGTTGGCTGCTGCAGCGTGACTGACAGGTGTCAGGGGACCAGCAGAGCCAATCAGCATCTGGTGTCGTTAGCCACCACAACTGTGCTCCAATAAAAGCTGATTAAAGCCAGAACAGTCAATTACTGTGTGTGTGTGTGTGTGTGTGTGTGTGTGTGTGTGTGTGTGTGTGTGTGTGTGTGTGTGTGTGTGTGTGTGTGTGTGTGTGTGTGTGTGTGTGTGTGTGTGTGTGTGTGTGTGTGCGCTATAATCCTGGATGTTCATCGGGGGAGAACACAGTGTTTTTAGCTTGTTTAGCTGCGGTGGTAAACAGCTCTCTGGATGCCCATAGAGTCCCAGTCATTAGCCTTGTGTTAGCCTAGCGTTAGCGTAGCATAGAGCTGATTATGAGTTTTATTTGTGCTGTGCGTCCGTGTGTCTGCAGAGGACATCAGGTCATCCTCGTCCTGTTATTGGAGGGCAGAGCGAAGGACAGCTGTCAGGCACTAGCAGCCATCTGTGGGCCATTATATTTCTGGATGGGACCAGTGTGCTAACCATTAGCTTAGCCCTCCAACAGCTAACTGCCATCTGTGTCTCATTACTCAAAATGGACTGGCGGCTGCCTGGCTAGCTAGCGGCTAATTTAGCATTTAAATCCAGTCCAGCAGAGAGCGGAAACCAAGTCTACACGGCTAATGGCTCTAACCGCTACCAGCGCAACGCTAAATTTACACTCGGTAAAAATGGTATGGAATACCCGTCAAAATAAAATGTTACGAATACCTTTCAAAATGAAATGGCCCCGACGCCTGTCAAAATAAAACTACACTTTTAAAATATAATATATTCTGTCTAAACAATTCTAAAAATACTAACAACTTTCAGAATAAAATGTTCCTTGCACCTGTAAAAACATGTCTTCAACATCTTTCAAAATAAAACTACTCTATAATTATATGTACAAAATAAAATGCCTTTCAAAATAAAATAATTATGCAGATTTTTTAAATAAATGTACTCTTAATGTTTCAAAGTAAAATGTACTCTATGCCTCCAAAAACAAAATGCACTGATACCTTTCAAAATAACATTTACCTTCAAAATAAATGTGTTCTACACCTTTCAAATAAAAAAGTACTGAACATATTTAAAAATAATAAAGAGTAGATAAAAGCGATGTACTGTTTCTATAAGAATAAAATGTACAGCTTTCAAAATAAATTTACCCCAAATCTTTAAAAATTAAAATTTTAGTCAAAACCTTTCAAAATAAAATGCAAACAAACCTTTGAAAATGAAATGATAAGAAACATATAAAATAGTGCTCATTATCTTTCAAAATAAAAGAGAGCAGAACACCATTCAGAATATTATGTACTGGACACATTAATAAATAAAATAATATTTTAAACATTCAAACATAAAATATACCCCATACCTTTCAAAATAAAATGCACTACATTTTCTTACCTTTAGTGGCCACTCGCACACAGTCGATCTTTGTCTCCTGTTAGAGAGAGAAACAAATTAGTTTTCTGTCGACACATTAGCTGTCACATCTGGACATTTTCTCCAGAAACACACACACACACACACACACAAACACACACACACACACACACACACACACACACACACACACACACACACACAATCAAGCACACGCACATTTGTCATAAACCAAGCGGACAGAAGGCAAATGGCTGTGGATCAGTGCCTGTGCTGGCATTTAACAACTCTCACACACACACGCACACGCACACACACACATGTGCACACACGCCCACAAATATACACACGCACGCATGCACACACACACTCACACACACACACAAAGTGTGAGACAGGTTTTGGTGAAAGGCGAGAGAGAACATCTTGTGTCTTTCTGGTTTTAACAAACAGACGACAAATTAACCACAAGAGCTCATGAATATTCATGCTCACACACACACACGCGCAACAGCAGCGGTGGTGGCGAATCTCTGTGGTGTGGCGACAGTAAAAAGCACTACTGTCGCTGCATTATTCAACACACACATCAATTAAATCTCCCAGCGTCAATAATTAACACACAACACAATACAATCTGTGTGTGTGTGTAACAGTGAGCAATTATCTTTTTTTTAAACACATACATGACAAAACACACACACACACACACACACACACACACACACACACACACACACACACACACACACAGAGCCCCCACAGCAGCCTATTAGTGTTGCTGGTCAGGCTGCTGGAACTATCTCCACTCCTATTAAACTGTGTGTGTGTGTGTGTGTGTGTGTGTGTGTGTGTGTGTGTGTGTGTGTGTGTGTTGATATCAGAATGTGTGACCTCTCGGTTTCGCTTCTCTGATTTTTTATGACAGAAAGAAAAAAAGGAGTGAAGGAAATTGAAAGAAAACTGCAGAACAGAACAGAATAATGTGAAACCTTTGTTATAAACAGACAAGTGTCATTTTGTACTGTCACACAGGCGATGTCAAGCTCTGCTGCACAGTGTGATTGGATATCTTGACGCCCGCCACTCCTTTAAACAAAATTCAGCCACTGTTTCCTCCCTGATGATTTCCTCCACTATGTTTCTCCGCAACAAAAGGTTTTCAAACTAGAAAACAGCACATGGAGGATATTAACGTACTTTAAACCAATTGCGCTCATTTTCATCAGAACACAGAGACACGATACCAATGTTTTCAGATTCAGTGTGAGGACATCATGATCTCGGATGTCCCTCCAGAATAAACCTCCAGGAATCCACTTAGGACCCACAGGAAAGAGAGGCTGCAGAACTTTGTTCAGAATTTTCATGTTTATAAGTTTTCCTTTGCAAACAGGAGCTGATCACAGCTGATTCAGCAGCTTCTAATGGGACAGTTTGACTGAATGGAAACACATAAAGGATAAAAAAAACTCAAGTGGGGGCTCAAGTGTAGCCCTTGGCTAACTAACTGAATCCATCCATTACACTTTATGTTAATTAAAGGAAACCAGTGTTTGTTCGTGACCACTCGCTGAACTTAACTGGTGGTGATTACTGTAACCGTGAAAGTAAAAGTTTCCTAACCTTTACCAAACTTAACCCAATCTCAACCACAGCGCTGTAGGATTAAAAGGAACCAGCTTTTCAACACTGATGTGTAACTGTAATAAAGTAAGGTAATATTAAAACTGATGTCTGTAATATTGGCTTAAATGTCAAAAACGTAGTAACACACGAATGGAATCGACCTTTTCAGAAATGCTGTTTGCTGTGATAAGTAACTCCGACATGTTACGAACACCCATTAACACTCAAATGAAACGGTGGGAAGAGTAGAAATCTCACTTGGTAGAAAACAAGGAGCAATTTCATAAACACATTGGAATAGGAGCCATTTTTCCGATATGGGTAAAACATCTGTTGAGTCTGATTTTGGTAATTTGTCACACTGACGATATCAGCGTCGCTACGGGATACGTCCGCCTTGGGACTTGTAGCGTTACTGGGAGCTTCGAAACTCATACTGGTGATGATGGAGAAGGAGATTGAGACAGGAGGTAGGTCACACTGTGGTCAGATCGTGAGATGATTGTACGCGTCACCTGTGGACAGGTGAACTCACCCCATTAGCGGTGCTGACAGCCTGATAGTAGATCCCATAACTCTTATGAGGCAGCAGAGGAGCATTCCAGTAACCGCTGTAGGTCCTGTTATCACCTGTAGAAACACACACAGGTAAACAGGTCGGCAGGTGAACGGGTATAGAAGTAAACAAACCGACCACACTAGACATGCTTTTGGAAATCAGACACGAACTGACTAGCTAACTAACTGACTAGCGACTGACCGACACAGAAGGGCATGGGTGCTCTCAGATCGCTCATCGGCAGCTCGGCACTGAAGTAATACTGAGAGTTGAGCAGCGTGGCGTTCTGGAAGTGAATGGGCACCGGATAACAGCGCAGGATCTCTGCAGCACCTCTCCTCTGCCTGCGGGGGCGCTCCTCCTCCACCACCACCTGGTACTTACTGCAGACAGAGGAAAACAGAAAACCTTGGTTTATTCCACCTCTGGTCTCGATTTGGTAACGGCGTCCATCCTTTCTTTCAGTAATGATGACATCGTATCATCCGTGGAAGACCAATGAAAAACACTATCTAGGTGCAGTGTGGGAAATGTAGGATCCAGTGTTTAAGGAGTCATTTTGTATAGAAAGATTCGGACCGTTTTTCGTCAGTCTCAGTCCAAGGTCCAACTACTTCACGGAGGTGAAACCACTGCAGAACTGCTTTAAGATTTCTAGGGATTTTAGCTTTTACTTTTGAGGGGTGACACTGTTGGAGAATATCGACTTGATTTCTACTCACATAAAACTGCCCTCCTGTTCTTCTCACCCATCTGCTGGGTCATTATTCACCCCACAGAAAGGTCAGCTCTGCCTCTCCTCCACTCCATCACTCTCTCCTTCATTTTTATTAACTCCCTCCCTCTCTCTGTGTAGAGGCTGTAACTTCACAACAGTCTGACATTAAACTGATAATTCATTTCATCCTGTCTGTGCAGGTATTAAATCCTATATGTGGGTGAAATACATAAAGACGCAAAACAAATGGAAACAATGAGTCTGAGCTCTAAATGAAAAATCATCATCTCGTCTGGTTGTCAACTGATTATAATTGAAAATAAATTCCTGTCCACCCCGAAAAAAAACAATGACACCTTCAAAGGACAAAGAAATACCAGCTATCTACCGGTTTGACAGACGAACGATGCGCGTTACCACGGTGATGTAAAGCTTCTCGACGACCTCTGCTGCGGAGCTTCATTAAACTTTCAGTTTGTTGAGTAAAAAGAGCAGAAAGCTGAAACTCTACCGACGCTACAGAAATAACACAGACTGCAGAAAATCCGCTGACTCTAAGGAAAACTGCTAAATCTAAGGAGGGTCTATGAAAACTCTACTGACTCTACAGAAGCTCCAGCGACTCAGCGGCGACTCTACCGATTCTACCAAAACTCTACTGACTCTACAGGAAGGTTTGGGGCTCTACAAAGACGCTACAGACGCTACTAGAGACTCTACTCCGCAGACTACACTGACTCTGTGGAAAATGTTCATGCTCTACAAGATGTCTAGAGACTCTGCAAAAGCTCTTTGGTCTCCATGAAAACGCCGCCGGTCGTACGAACTGGGCTGTTGTCTGATGACACCGCAGACCGGCCAATAGCAGAGGGACAGCAGAGAGTTCACAGAAACACCGAGCTGCACCTGAACGCAACACAGCGAGTTTTCAAGAGTGTTTGTGTCCTGAGGGACGTTGGAAACAATAGTTGGGTTTTTCACAGGAACCGGGCTCAGGACAGAAGTCATATATCACCACACACACACACACACACACATTTGAGGGTGTGGACGGCGAAACTGCAGCATTGTCACATTTCCTGCTGGACAGGAAACTAAAGGAGGACAGGAAGACACACGCACACACACGCACACACACGCGCACACACGCACACTGCAGTATCTGTATTGTTTGATTCCCCAGAGAAACCAACAGAAAAGAGAGAAATTCATTCATTTCTCTGTCTTCCATCTCCTCCTTTCTTTTTCTTTCTCTTTTTCTTCTCTTTCTTGTCGTTCTCTATCCTCCCCCTCACATCTGTCCCTCTCTCTTTGTCTCTTTTCTTCCTCTCTCTCCGTCTTTGACAAACCGTCTCCAATCACATTTCTTTATGCTCACGTCGCAGCACTTGTTGTGTGTGTGTGACAGTAATCTGATTACAGCTGCAGGTTGCCCACGGCAACACCTTTTGTCCTGTGATCTGAGGCTCTTATACATCAGTGTGTGTGTTGTATAGTGTGTGCGTTACTGTATGTTGGTGTGTTTCGGTGCGCCTGAAGGCTGACACACACTCTGGTGTCAGAAGAGACAAAAGTTAAGTTAAATATAAACACACAAACATGAAATCGTATCTCAGAGCAGCATCTGTACAACTGATGGATTTCACCTCAGCTATCGTGTCAATTAACACAGCGTACATCACACACACACACACACACACACACACACTCTTTACATCCCCAGTCTTGTTTCTGCATAAAAAGAAAACATAAATCTCGATTTGGTTGAAATGATCCATTCTCCTCTTTTCAGTCCTCTGTTCCAGGCTCCCCTCCAGTGTGTCTACGTGTGTTTTATGTTTTATCGATTTTTTAACCAAGGAAAAGTGAATTAAAAAAACCTTCATTTTTGAGTGGGCTGTTGATGGACACTTCCAGAGCAGCTGCAGAGAATAAGCAGCTGCTCTCAGCGGTGTCTCTTCACGCAGAGCCAAAGTCGGTCTGAACACAGCCTTATGGTGTTTTAATAGGAAAAACAGCTTTTGTATGTGCATCCTCCGTTACTGTGTATGTGGTGTGTCGCTCTGTGTGGATGTCTGCGGTGCTCCGAGCGGATCGGGGTGCGACGAAAGTTAAAATGTATTTATTTTTTTGCGGGTAAAAACCGGTGGCTTGTGTTTTTCATTTTTCTCTGACAGTCCGTCTCTCTGGGTCAACATCTGCGACAGCTGTTTGACAGATTCTCCGTCTGGTTCATTTCTGCGGTGAAGACGTCGGGAGACGGCGTGAATCGTTTCCATTCCTCATGGGTTTATGGAAAACACAAACTCCTGCAGGTTAAACTGGACCAACCAAACCCCCCTAGTGTCACTGACTCTGACCGACTCACTGTAAACAGACCGAAAACACTCGCTAGCTTAGCAACATTAGGGCTGAAAAACAGCCCATAATGCAACACTCTCTGAAGAGGACTGTGCTATAGTTGTACTCTCTCCATTCAAAAGCAGAATCTGATGTCGTCGACATTGGAAATACAGTACAGTATATCTGCTTCCACTGTGCTCTGTGTTTAGAAAGTCCCTTAACATTCGTACGCTGGTGTCAAGCAGCTGTGGATAAAAAACGCTGGCTGGAACTTAATGAGACTAAAACAGAGGTTCTTGTTATTGGTCCTGAAAATTTCTCTACTCTACTTTCTGTCTTCAAATGTCTGCACCCACGCGGGAAACCAGGTGTCATGTTTGACTCTGTGTTAAATTGCTTTCATTGTTGCACGTTGCTTTGTTTACTATTTGTAAAAAGAGATAAACTGTCAGTTAATGAACAGAGACGAACCGAACCATCTTTGTGTCGGCTCTGACTGAAAGAAACGAAACCACTGTGTGTGTGTGTGACTGACACATTAGCTGTTAATCCCCTGTTAATCCTCGTGTTAGCAGAAGGCTCTGATTAGCCCCGCCCGCTGATCGTTAATTAACCAAATCCCTCGTTACAGCTCGACGACGGAGAGCAGACAGCTGTTGACATGACGACTGTTACTGCGGATACCGCCTTCCTCTGGGCCCCTGCCGTTGGCGATTTAATGGAGTGTGTCTGTCTGTACAAAGTTTGTATTAAACACTTTTCATCTACGTTCAAATTTTAGACTCAATTTTGTGTTCGAATATAAACACATACAAACCGTCTAGATACATTAGATACTGACTGACTTTGAGTGGCACTTTGTGTTTCAGTCCAGGTTCTTCTGCAACGTGCTTCATGTTGTGTTTTAATGTTTAACGTTACAGTCATGAAAACTTTATAAAGCAGAAGATTGATGCTGCTGAATATTTCAACACACTGTGTGTGTGTGTGTGTGCGCGCGTGTGTGTGTGGCTATTTTTCCGTGTGTGTTACCTGACTGGAGCTCCTCGGCTCTGAGCTGGTTTCAGCAGAACAGTGACGGTGGAGTCGGTCTGGTTTAGAGGAGACTCCTGGTCGTACGCCGGCATCAGAGGAGCTGAGGAGGAGGAGAGCGTCAGTTTTACGCTGAGACGGAACCAAACAAACTAGAAGTTTTGCCGGTGTTCCCATATCTGCTCTCTTCTCAGAGACATTTTCTTTAGCTGTACACTGCTACTGTTGGTTGACAGCTTTCCCTGAACTTCAGTATTTTGTTCATGCTGCACAGATATTATACAACAAACTACGGAAAATTATGCAAAATACTACAGGAAACCATTAAAGGAAAGCTGTGGGTTGGGTAAAAAAAAAAGCCGCTTGGCTGCTGAGAATATTTAAATTGTTAGAGACTGAAAGTTCATTCATGACCCTGGAGACAAAAGTTGACAAAAAAATCCTCAACCGTTGGTACTGTTTCCAAGGTCAAGTCCTTAAAGCGCTCAGAGGAATGAAAATGGAGATTTGCCCAAAGAAACTCCCCGTCAGTGTCGATTTAGCGTGTAGATATCTTGGTTTTGTGCTTCTACACGTTACCTGTCGCACTCTTATCTTGAAGGATCCTACCTGAGATCTTGGTGGTGAACTGGGTGATCACTGGAGGTCCGAAGCCTTTCACGGTGGAGGCTCTTATTGTGAAGGAATAGGTAGAGCCTGGGTAGAGGCCGGTGAACACGTGGCTGGTCTCATTGGCCGGTTTGAACACCTTGCCGCTCTGATTGGACAGGTCGAACTCCGTGTCGAAGGAGCTCAGGGCTTTGTAGGAGATCTGTGGAGGAGAACGCCGGTAATGTGTGGCAGCCTCACGGGGGATTGTGGGTGATGGAGTGCTTACTCTTAGCGCCAACCACAGACTGAGCTTTACCTGAAATTTTGAGATCATTGTGGGAAGACTTTACCCGTGACTGTCCAAACTGAGTTTCTAACAGATTTTAATTTAGGATGCATTGTTTTCTACTTTGCTGTTTTATTTGGGAGTAACTGGCTTTTTTTTTAGCTTTGTTTGTTTGTTTTTTCTTTTTTTTCGAATATAGTTTATGTAATTACTTACAAACCCAAACAAATCCTAAACTAAGATATGTATAATAAAATGTTATTATTGCCAAGTGAACGATGATAAAACCGCTTACAGATTGAGGCTATGGGGTTCTGTTCTGTTCTGGTCACCTTCTGGTCAGGTGTTTTGTCTCAGTTTAGATTGTGGAGTGTCTCTAAATACTACATTACCCATGATCGTCAGCGGCTGTCGCTGTGGCAAAGACACCACTGCACCACAGCTGCTGAATTGATCCGAAATCCAAACGTGAATTCATCAAACTTCTGAATTTACCTGAGATCCACAAAACTCCACCATCAGTTAGTCTGAAGCTGTCTGACTAGCTGCTTCTTGCATCGAAGCTCTCTGGGAAGTCGTAGTTGACCCCGGGTGAATGCGTTTACCTCGTACTGTCGGATGAGGCCGTAGGTCTGCAGCGGTTCTCTCCAGCTCAGACTGATCTGCTGCTCGTAACTGCTGCCGATGATCGAATCTACCGGAACGGCTCCGGGAACTGACACAGAAACATTGACCTCATTAGATACTTCATTTAACCGTAGAAACTAAACGGACAGAGGCTGGAGTCTACTTTGAGTCTACTGTTCGACAGAGACACAAAGATTTCAAAATGTTCCTGACTCGTACCGTCCTCGTCGGTCAGCACCAGCAGCTCCTCGCTCTCCTTGCGTCCCTCGGAGTTACTGAGGACCAGTCTCAGGCTGACATTGGTGAACGGTGGAAGGTTACGAACGGTGTGCTGCGGCACGGCGCTCAGAGTGTCGTACACCACCTCTTCCCTCACCTCCTCCTTCAATGGCTCCCTGCAGGAGCGACGGGTGGAGGGTTATTGACCTGGACCATCCCTGAGTTTACCTGGCAGTCCCCACTCTTTTTATCCCTCTACACCTGTTGGCCCCTCCTTTTCTTTTGCTATGAGCTCCTCCCTCTCTGTGTGTGGCGGACCCTGCCCCCACACACACCCGTGGCCCCTCGCCCGTTTACCTGCTGGGGGCCCCTGCTGGTCTGTAGCGGTACTGTACAGTCAGGTTGTAGCTGTGGCAGCGGGTCACGTTGTATCCGAACGGTTCCCAACGTACCGTCACCTGTTTGGACTGAATGTCGACGACCTCCAGACGCCGCGGGCCGTGCATCGGATCTGACGGACAAATACACAAAGATAAAGACATGATTAGGATCTCCACAGTGGGCTGGACTCTGCTGTTTCTTCTGGGATTTCAACCAGGACGCGCTCTGAGATCACACGGAGGAAAGTTGGCCTCCATCACTGCCACGGTAACTGCACTGGCAAACCCACAAAGTACCAGCCGCTTTTACCGAGAAATCTGACCAGCAGATCCTGAAAATAAATCCAGATCCATTAAAACAGAGGTTACAATCTACAAAACTTAAAGATTTCAACAAAAAGGAATCCTCAGGCTGGAGCTGCCCTGGGCGGCTAGGCATTCAAGATGCCAGCCATGACCCCCAACATCTCCGGTTAGATTCTGACCCAGGATCTTTGCCGCGTGTCATTCTCCACCTCTCTCCGCTAATTTCCTGTCATCTCTCTACTGTCAGTATTTAATGAACGCATAAAATGCTCAAAAAAAAAAAAAGCAATGAGCTGCGATGGCTAACGTAGTCCGGACATCTTTACTCCCGGTACTTGCCGAATGTTCTGCGCTGTCACCAGCTGGTCTGACTTTGGAGACAACAGAAAATAAAATCCACAAGCCTCTGCTCTGTGATAATAACTGCACTTTAATTCATGTCTGTTGAATCCTCAGGTTTACATTCGGTTTATGACCGGATACCACCAAAGAACAAGAGCACGCCTGCCGAGTACCCAGTAATTGGTCTCACTTTATGAAATGATATATTCTCTCTGATGACGATGACAGACCTTATGGAGCGAGAGCTTGCTGATTTGTGATCATAAAATAGACAATAATACTGGCTGGCGACATCAATGCACAGACTCCAGACTGTGGAGGCCGAACAGATTTTTTCCCGAGTCAGAACCAGTTTTAACATGATGACGACCTTCATCTGTCGACTGTGATCAACCCGTCTTCGGTAGGAACCAATGGTGCGTTTCCACGCCCCTGTTCTTAAAAAAACCTGAGACGAATCCAAAAGAGTTTCTGTGGCCCTTCCCCTAATATTCACATAACAGTAGTGGATGGAAACAAGCAATAATTAACATTTTCTTATGGCCATTGTCTGGAAATTCAGTTAGAATTCGAGCCACATTTGGGTGGTGACTCGGGGAGTGTAAATGTGTTCAGTTAGCCACCACAGAGGATTAGATTTCACCAGTGTTTGTCATCAAACACTGT